>NC_039367.1:84521708-84521899 GCF_003573695.1 Papaver somniferum | reverse complement strand
CAAAACGGGTTAAATCCTGGTTACTGAGTCAACTCAGTCAGGAGACTGATTCAGGTAAATCAGATTCATATTTACTCAGTCAGATAGACTGAGTCAGAAACACTAAGTCTAGTCAGCTAAGCTGAAGGAACTCAAGTTAAGACTCTTGCTCAAATCAAAACTCAAATACAACTAACTCATATATTCTTAAG
>NC_039367.1:84509679-84521588 GCF_003573695.1 Papaver somniferum | reverse complement strand
ATTCAGTGAATCTTTTATTGGACTAAAGATAATCTAGGTATAAGATCGTTGATCGTTAAAAAGTTTAGTCTTTATTTTATGCCTTAATTATATGACCTCCCGTTCTTAGTCCTACTTATTAAGTCTTATATTATCTATCTGGTTTCAACGCAAAACACTTAATCTATTTTGATATTAGTTAAAGCTTTGGAAAACTCAACCGTAAATAAACACTAATAATTTTCTATTGCTATTTACTCCTAACCATTATTTTATTACTATATATTTGTAAATGAGATTTTAATTTAAGTTATGCTCAATGAAATACTAATTCAAATTCTACCAATTTAAGTTCGTCATACTCATTTCAAAAAAAATGATTGAATCTATTTACAAAGAATAATCCTATCAATATGAGTTTATTTTATTTAACTTTAATTCTAATATTACGCTAAGCATCTGAATACTATTACAGGGTGTTAGTCCTCAAGGGAGTTGGGGGAGTTGGGTGTAGTTGTGTTTTTTCCCGTTAGTCGTGAGGGAGTTCGAGGGAGTCTCTTTAAATCCCCGTTAATCGTGGGAGAGTTTAGAAGAGTCTCCCCAACTCCCTAGAAAACCTCGTTAGTCGTGGGGGAGTTTGAAAGAAACTCTTAAACTCCCTGTTAGTGGTAAAAATTAGAATGATAGGGAGTTTGTTTTTTTTGGGGAGTTCTAGGGAGTTTATAGTGTATTTTTGCCTCACTCCAAATCTCTCAAAAAAGTAGAGATTTTGGGAGAGTCTCTCAAACTCCCTACACTCAACACACCAAACTCTCTCAAACTCCCAATACTCTCTTACACTCCCTCAAAATCCCCAAGATTCAAAATACATTAAACTCCCTCCAACTCACTCGTGGACTAACCCCCTGTTAGTATTACTTCATGACTATTTGTTGCATTTTAAAGGTTTACTGGATCATTTGTTAGCCTAAAGATAATTCTGATACAAGATTTCTAACAAATTTCTTTATATATTATACCCTCACTTCCTTAAGTCGAATGCCTAATATATGTAATTATCAACTATCTAGTTTGCGCAAAACATATATCTCTAATTTGTAATTAGTTTAATTTACAAAACTTAATCGTAATAAGCGTTATCAATTTTCCATAATTATTTAACCATAATTATTATTTTCGTTGTTATACAGTTTTAACGAAATATTAGTTAAATTAAGTTCAATATGATATTAATTGAGAAAGGCTAACACTACTTTATCAAAATTATTATTACTTTTATTATCATTTACAATTACTATTATAATATTTTTATTATTAACCTTGATGACTAAGATATTATTTCTAACTACTCTTACAAATTATTGAATCCCTAAAATATTGTTAACATTTATGTGATTATAAACTGTTGATTCTACATATAAATCAAGGTACTCAATAAATTTCTATATGATTCTCAAGATTTATCAATTGTGTTAATCTCACTGCTTTTCTAATATTGGATTGTGTACGTGTTCATACTTTTTAGATTGTTATTCTCAAATCCTTATTAACTAAAGTTATTGGTGTACCCTACAATTTATACTTCATCACATAAACAAACAATCGAACAAGCAAATCAATCAATCAAATAAATCTTTTAATTATTGATAGCTTTTAGTGATTAAGATTCATCTCACAACCCAACCCAATTCTAAGCTAATTTATTTTCACTAACAGGCACTGGATATTCCTATCTTTTCCCATGTAAGATCTAATACCAACAATGTAGCGCCCCCAAAGCTAGAAGCTGACTAAACCAAGAGATTAACTAAATAAAGACGCACTAAGATCTAAATCATTTACTTAAACAATCAATTATGAAATCTGCTACAAATTTAACCCAAAAGCTAGCCCCGCTCTGAAATACATATACATACAAAAACTCCTCTCAAATGATACATATACAATAGTCATTTGGTTTACAAAAAAGAACATACAACATATTAACATAGCAGAAGCTAACCAACTAACGAAATCAACCCTTGAAGCTTTCGATGAGCAACTCTGATCTGTCTCTGAAGCTGAAAGTGGGAATGGGTGAGCACATCATCCCTAAAAGGGGAAGCAGGAATAACATCTAACTTTCAAGTAATCATAAGCAAGAGTTGGAAAACAATACATGTTTTCCGAAACATTAAATAGTGACCAAGTCACTGAAATAAACAAACATGTATATGGACAAACTCTTTTTTCAAACAATGTATAATATGGTTGTGCAATTCTGAACTCGCAAATCCACACCTAATCGTATATATGGATGTCTACAATTCTGAACTCGCAAACTGCCGACCAATATATCATAAAAGCTCTAGGTATAAATGTGAAGGAGCGTATCCTATATACCACGGGTGGAAATTCTCATTTACCATAACAATTCATATTGACAACAAAATATTACAGGTCCTTTCCAAACCATGGAAAGATTAACAGAATCAACAGAATTATTGTAACACAAGTTAAACAATGCATAGAATGCACCAACAGAAATGCATAAGTTTGGTAAACATAAACTTTTGTAAAAGAAACAACAATGGCTACCAAAGAGTCAAATGTATTCCCACCTCTGTTAATGACAAGCCACGCCTACCTCGAGATCCACGATCCACTGGTTCGTCCTTTTGAATCGACCGTTGTTAATATAGACTAACTGTTAATCACACAATAACTCTAAGAATCTAGCCAAAATGGCTCACACAAGAATCATACAAGTTTATCTAATGCTTCTAAGCCCAATCATGTTTCCACACCTTTTCATTCTCTACCTTTAACACATTTAAGGTTTACTAATTCAATTTGGTTGATTCTATAGTCCCTAACTAAGTTTTATGAATATCTATAACTTTGTAGAAAGCATCAAAGGCTAATTCGGACTATAAAAGGTCCAAAATATCAAATTATGAAAACTTCCCTGAGCCCAAGTCCACCAAAGTCAACTAATAGTCACTAATGGTCGAACTAACAGTCAACATCCAAGGTCGGGTCAAAGTCCAGGTCAAATAGTCAAAGTCTAAAGTCTAAATCGGTCAACTGAGACAAAACGGGTTAAATCCTGGTTACTGAGTCAACTCAGTCAGGAGACTGATTCAGGTAAATCAGATTCATATTTACTCAGTCAGATAGACTGAGTCAGAAACACTAAGTCTAGTCAGCTAAGCTGAAGGAACTCAAGTTAAGACTCTTGCTCAAATCAAAACTCAAATACAACTAACTCATATATTCTTAAGCAAACTTCATAATTTACTTACAACTACAAATTAAGATTACCTGCAAAATGCAGCTCTAAGCAACACCTTTCCTCCATGGGAAATTCCTATCTTACATTCAACTCCACACTGAACATCTACATTTCACACATATAACCCTCAATTGTAATTCAATTCCAATTCAACCAACTGTCATAACCCAATAGCATAATCATTGTCTGCAGCTACACCATAACCCTGGTACAAACAACCAACTCATCTAAACCTCAACTCAAACCCTGTACAATTCTCACAATATCAACACATTCTCATGACAGAACATCCATATCAAGCCTTTTCCCTGCATACTTTTAAGCCTTTTTGCAACTCTGCGCCAGTACATTCACTTACAGCCATTCAAAACACAATCACTAATCTCATCTTATATTAATTCCCTGCAACACCAATTAACTTCAGTTGCACCTCAATACAACATCACTGGATAAACAATTTCATCTCTATCCCATACCCCATTCATCTAACTCAACTGTGAGTCCATTAACAATCACATAATTTCAATCAACATCAAATACATATATGTAACTCTATCTCCTTAACATTCATCTAAAATTCATATAACACTCAGCAAACCGCCATAGCTTTCTCAGACCATAATTCATGAACAAACCCATAGACTCAACAGTGTAAATACCTCACCCAGCTTTTCTGAATTTTCTCAATTTCATTCCCAGAATTCGATCAACTTCAACTATCATCAAATTACAACAACACAGTCACTAGAAACTCATACAATCCATTTCAAATTCAATCTAACAAAACCCATCTGGGATTCATCATCTCATAAATCATCATATAGAATCAACAATGAATAATTTCACTAATTAACTGAGAAACAATTACCTTAAGAATATTTTCACACAAACAAATCATTACAATCTCCTCCCTTATTTGTCAGTTCACCATCGCCAACATCCAACCACCTTCATTAAACATAATCAAATTCAAACTCATGATTCTTCACTAACACAACTCTGCTGGATCAATCAGACAACAACCCTCTCGATATCCATCTAACAACAACCCGAATCACTTATCAATTTCAACATGCACTCAACATCATCTCAAAACCCTAAATTTTCAATTCATCATCAGAACCACTTCAAAACATCAATTAAACGGTAACCCTTTTCTTCTTCACCTGTCAACAACCTAATCAACCAATTCATTCCATACGAATTCAATTAACCAGTTTTACAAATCCTAACTCTTCATTTCTTCATGAACAGCCCTGTAAAATCCAATTAACTTCACTTCTTCCTCAATCAACTAAACCCAGTTCTCAATTCTTCTTTCACATCACGAAATCAACCTCGAATCAGTACTATGAGAAAACTTAGCTTCTAATCCTTGTTTACAAACTTCTTACAAAAACCTATCTTCGATTTAACAGCATCACAATCTTCTTCTTCATAAACACAGAAACACCAACTCCTTCTTTATCTATGATAGGTGTCTAAAACACCTTGATATTTATCTATTATTTATACTTTCTCTGCGAGTTTTCTTGTAAATTATGTAACTTATGTTTGCTTTTGAGTTTATTAGGTGCAATGGAGTCTTTGGGAGCAAAAGAAGGAGAAATCATCTATTTGGAGCGAAAAGAGCAAAAAAAGATCAATTGGCGGGAGAAATATATTTGGAGCCGGCTAGGTTGTGCAAGAAAGAGGTGATGAACGAACTATCAGTTTCTCAAAACTGACAGTTAAACAAGAGAGTTAGGCTGTCAGTTATTCGGAAATGACAAGCCATATGAACTAGGTGGCCCTTATCCAAGTCGCTGGGGGTGCCTATATATATTTCACTTCCTACACTGCCCTAAATCTAGAGATTCTCTTCATTATTGAGTCCATCGGAAATCGAGAGAGATGAGGAAAAGGAGGCGCAGTTTCTCGGAGAAATTGGTGGAGATGAGAGAGGTTATGGAGGCGTTGTTAATGGTGAAATTAGGAGAGTAACTCAAGGGAATGGAGAAGCTGTTGAATCTGGTACTGTGGTTTAAAATCAGAGAAACTAGGGTTTGTGTTGGATGTTCGATTCTGTGATAAAAATGAAGAATTTGAGCTGAGGAAGATGCGGTTGCTGTTGATGTATGAGTGAAGCTGGTAAGGGTTTCGTCTGGATTTTGATACCATGAATACATCCAGAAGATGGGTTTGGATCGTTGAGACTGATAGACTATGGATGAAATTGATGGTTGCGTTCGATTGATTCAGAGATGGTTGTGCTTGAAATGTTAGAAGATACTAATGAATTAGAGACGGGTTTGCGTCTGATTTCAAGATTGAGTTGGTACAGAATTGGTTGAGCTGAGAAGGGGAATCAATTGAGTGAACTGGTGAGCTGCTGCTGCCATTGAGATGCTATTACAGGTTGAATTGAGATGCAGAAGGTTGATGGCATTGCAGGTGCAGTGGTTGTCTTACAAATGAATGGTGCATTGTGTCGACTGAATTGAGTGATTGCACAGGACTTGAAGTTAGTTCACAGTAACGGTGGTGCTTTTGTGCAGTTAAAAGCAACTGCAATGGAGCAGCAAGACCAAGTCGGCGTTCAAGTTTACAAGGACTGATGCAATGGTTTGCTGGCTAGGTATAGGTACAGCTAAGATTTATGGAGACTGAGCTCATTGCAGGTGGTGATACTGCAGTGTGGATGCAGTTCAGGTGGTTAAGTTCCAGTAGCTGACTTGATAAGAAATTGCAGGTGTTCAGGATTCATGTATGTGGAATCTGAGTTGGCATTGTAGCTGGGAACTGGTAGTGCTCAGGTATGGAATGGCGGAAAAGCTACATTTGATGGGATTTGTGCTGCAATATGAAGAATGAGGTTGGTGTTTGAGGTGCTGATGGTGATGTGTTGGTGGAAACATTATGAAGGGAGATAGAAAATGAATTGCAGGTGGATGCTGTGGTTCAAGAGCATTGCAGGGCTGTTGTTGCATCAGTGGTGAATGGAAAGGGTTACTGAGAGATTGGAGAAGCTACAAGACTGGAGATACATGGAAGAAAGAAATCTGATGTTGTTGGAGATAGTGATCTTCAAAGAAGAAGAAGGGTGCAAGCAGGTATGGATGGTGTTGCACCTGAGTTGCAGGTGGTGCAACGGAGAAAGAACAAGAGAGGCTGGAATTGAATGGGTTTTGCAGCTGCAGTTTAGTGTTGATGAGATGATAGTCTGTGACCAGGAAGATGCACATGATTTAGGTGCAGGTTATGCAGTTGAGTAGATTTATAACTAGATGAATGCTTAGGTGCATGAACCAAGTGCAGTGATATTGTTGTTGTGCAGGGGAGATTGAATGGCAGTGAGTCTGATGGAAATGGAATGTGTGTTGAATGTATGGGCCGTTGCTGGCTGTTTTAAGCTTGATGTCGAACTGGGATTGCAGTCAAGAGCAGAAGGGAAGGCTTGAAGGAATGGAATTGTGGTGTTGCAATATGCATGAGTTACAAGAAATTGTGGTTTTGAGTTGAGGCTGCAGTGAGATGGATTGGGGCTGAACTTGTGGGTTGCAGTTGTGTGTTTGCAGCTACAAATGGTGCAGTTGTGCAATCAGAGATGTTGATGCTGTTTTATTGGCAAAGAACTGAGACGGAGTTGGCTGCGGTTGCAGGGAAGTAGGCTGTTGTGTTACTAAAGGCTGACTCCTGGTGGCAATAGAAATGGGTGGAAGAATTGACAAAGGAAATTGAGCTCGAGTCGATGGAAACGGGACTGTGGTTTACAACTGATGATGAATGAATGGCTTTGGCAGTGGAAGAGCTGAAGCTGCAGCTGTGAAGAATGATAAGCCATCATGGTTGAACATGAACTGGTGAAGTGCAATGATGGTGCAGCACAACTTTGGCCTGCACAAATGGCTCAGGCCTAAGCTATTCAGCCCATTCAGCCTAAAGATCTCAGCTAACTCATGGTCTAACTCTCTGACTCACTTAACCTGGTTGACTCGGTGTGACTCACTGAGCTTGACCGAGTTGACTCGTTGACCGGTGACCGGGTGGACTTTGCTGGTCACCTAAGACACTTTTCCGACCGCTCCTCCGGCCATCTTACCAGTTTCCGGCGACCTCCTTTGGGACATATTTTCTACATGGGTGTCCTCACATATGGGCTTGGTGGACATTTTTTTTATTGGGCTTTGAAGACCTAGTTTTGGAAAGATGAAAAGCTACAAAATGAGAAAGTTTCTACTTTTTTTGGGAATCACGTATTTTTCTACTTGGAATTTTGGAGAGGGGCGATTCTACTAGGGTTAGCTTTCGTTTATTTTTCATCGTCTTCACTTTATTTTTGATTATGACTATGATGAACTCAAAGGCTATGAGTAGCTAAACACATATTATTGGTTATGGGATAAAGTTGATTTCCAACATGTTATTTGATTCAATGAATTAGTTTTGTCTCAATACTTTATTGTTTATGATTCATTATTAATATTGTCATATGATTTGGTTGTTTTTTTGGTTGAGTCCGGAATCAATCCAATTTACATTCATCTATATTGCTAGATTAGGATTTTCAATACGAAATAGTTGTTTATCCCTGATTCTAAGTAGCATAGTGTGGTTATTACTTGTATTGATACATCTTTATAATCGCATATGAATCATAACCTTGGTTAAATTGAATTAGTGCTTTTACACGTTTGATTGCCTTGATTAGTCTTATTCCATAGAACTTAATGTTCTTGGGTAGTTAAATCTAATTGTGCTTTTACACTTTAGGTTGCTCTCTAAGTAGAATTCACATATACATCTTTTAATGTGGTTGTGATGAAATCAGGGAATTAGCGGGATATTCTTGCGATCAAGGTATCCTAGGACTTTTAGTAAATGAGAGATTAAAATATCAATTCTAGTCATTGATGAAAATACATGTTTGTGAATGATACTATCCCATGACCAATACCTTCTCCTTATTGATTATTCAATTTATTTTATTGCTTTCAATTTATTTTATTGCTTAGATAAAAACAACCCCCTTGGTTACTAAGAAACTGAAATTTTATAACAACAAAATCCTCTCTGTGGGAACGAACTCTTTCTTACCACACACTTCATTTAAATTTAGTTGAGTGAGAAGTGAATTATTTTTGACGCCTACGACCAGCGATCAAATTTTGGCGCCGCTGCCGGGGAGGCATCGACTTGTTATATAGTTTTGGTTTCTTATTTTTACGTTGTTTTTAATTTTATTTTGAGAATTGTGTTTCAGTTACCTTGCTGAAATACAAACTGGGAGAAGCAATGGGTGATGCAAATCGCACACTCAAGGAGCTAACTTCTCATAAGTTGGATCAACAACAATGGTGTATTGAAGCAACTTCCACTTTTGATATCAAGTCAGGGTTGATCAGTCAAATACCAAAGTTCCATGGATGTGTATGGGTAGATCCGAACAAGCATCTTATGGAGTTTCAATGGTTGATGACAAACATGATACCTAATGGGGCTAATGCAGATGAAGGAATGTTGCGTGCTTTTCCTTTCTCTTTACTCGATGCAACTAAAGATTGGTTATATTACTTACTGCCTGGTAGTATTACAACATGGAATGGGTTGAAGAGACTTTTCTTGGAGAGATATTTTCCTGCGTCGAAAGCGACTCAAATTCGCAAGGAGATTTGTGGAATGAAACAAAGTGTGGGGGAATTGTTGTATGAATGTTGGGAACGGTACAAGAGATTGGTAGCAATCTGCCCTCACCACCAATTTAGTGATGCAATGATTATCCAATACTTCTATGAAGGTCTCCAAGCAAGTGATAGGAATCTTATTGACGCTGCAAGTGGTGGTGCACTTATGAACAAACCGGTGACACAAGCTAGAGAGTTGATTGAGAGTATGACAGCAAATTCTCAACAATTTTCAAGTCGTGGATCAGAGCGACCTACCAAGGGAGTTAATCAAGTTGACGAGATTATTGAATTACGTCAACAAATGAGCAATATGGCAGCAATGATGCAACAAATTGCAGCCGTGGTTGTAAAACCATCACGCCAAGCTTATGAGAATGTGGAGCAAGTCAATGCTATTTTCTCAACTCAACCATATGGTACCTACTCCAACACTTACGAGCAAGTTGCAAGTACAAGTTCTGTTTACAACCATTCAAGTGGATTCCAACAACAAGTGCCACAACCGCAACAAGCCCAAAATTCATAATTGGTAAAGATGACTACTTTGGTGGAGGCTCTAATGTCCGTGGTACAACAAAATCAACAACTTGCGAACTTAAATCAACAGAAAACGGATAATGTAATTAGAGAGTTGCAAGCACAAGTTGGTCAACCACAGCCACAACAATCAATGCAAAATCAAGGTTCCGATATCGATGCAAAGCTTCAAACTTTTATGCAAGGCATTTCTACTATGTTTAAAGAAAGTCAGCAGGAGACTAAGAATGCTATCAAGGAGTTGCAGACACAAATAGGCTCCATGGCGATTGATATAAATAACTTGAAGGCACAAAATAGTGGGAAACTCCCTTCTCAACCTATCAACCCAAAAGAGGGTGTCAATGCTATTACATTGAGAAGCGGTACACAACTTGTGCAACCTGAAATTACTGATTCGAGTAAAGAAGAAACCCCAAAGGAAAATGATGCTGATTTACCCCAAACTTCCGAGTTACATAAATCTAAGCCTAAACCTCTTGTTTCTACTTATGTTCCCCCTCTACCTTTTCCTGGCAGGTTCGCTAAAGCTAATAAGAAGGTGGAACAAGATAGAGATGTTTGTGATGTTTTTAAGAAGGTCCAAGTCAATATTCCACTCATTGAAGTAATTCGGAAATCTCCTCGTTATGCAATGTGTGTAAAGGAATTGTGCACTAACAAGCACAAGCTAACCGGTAATGAGGTAATGAGTGTGGGGGAAAACACTTCGGCGTATCTTAAAAAGAAACTCCCACCTAAATTGAAAGATCCCGGTAGTTTCACTATTCCATGCACTATTGGTAAAACAAGGTTTACAAAATCTATGTTAGATTTAGGAGCTTCTATTAATGTTATGCCTACTTCTATTTATGATGCTTTAAACCTTGGTCCTCTTAAGAAAACCGGCATAGTTATTCAACTTGCCGATAGATCTAATATTTACCCGAAAGGGATTGTTGAGGATGTTTTGGTGCAGGTAAAAGGACTAATATTTCCAGTGGATTTCTATGTTTTAGACATGAGTGATGTGAATTCATCATCGTCTACCCTTTACTATTGGGTAGACCATTTTTGAGTACCGCTAGAACGAAGATTGATGTCCACAATGACACCTTGACTATGGAGTTTGATGAAGAAGTCATACACTTCAACATCTTTGAGGCGAGGAAACACCCAAGTACCATTCAATCAGATTTCCATAATGTGTTGGAAACCGCCTAAGGCGCAAAAAGCAAGGAGATAGTCGGGCTGACGACTTTAAACCAAGCGAAATGGGAGGCAACCCAAATGATGAGTATTTCTTGTCTTGTTTTTAGTTTTTTCTTGTCTTGTCTTGTTTTATTTTTATTTTTTCTGATTTCTTGTCACATGTCATATTAGAATTTCCCACCTTGAATTTCTTTGGACGATTCAATTTACATTGAGGACAATGTAAAGTTTAAGTGTGGGGAAGTGGTTAAGCATTTGCATTGCAAATTTTTCATGAAATTTTTAAATTTTCAACTTTTGTGTAAAATAGTGAATAAGAAAACTCCAACTTGTACTTAGTTTAGAGTCACATAATATACATGTCGCTAAGATTACATCGAGATTCTCATAAGAGTGACTGAACTTAGAGATGACAGAGAACATGATCGGGTTTCTTACTTGTATGAGAGTTAAAGTAGGATTTAACCATCCCAGTGGCAAATGAGGTGAAGACTGAATTCGGTATTAGAGTAGTGGTCTTGTATGGTGGAGACTACCCATGTTACATCATGAGAGGCACCGACCTTCAATTCTTTGTACCTGTCTAAATTTGTGCTTTTAGAGTGTGTGTCACCGTACATAAACTCCGGGTAGAATGGTGAGCTACCCAACCTCCCACCAATAGAAGCACTATTTTGATCTCTTGAGTGTTATTTTATCAATCATGAATGGTGACATCGAATTGCTAACTTATATACCACTTGTAATCTTGGTCGCAGTTAGAACCATCCACTTTATCTTTCTCTACACCAACAGGCACCATCATCATCAACAAGAGGAGCATCACAAATTCGAAGGAAAGTTGTAGACGTTCTAGGTTTACAAGCAACAATACAGAAATGAGCAGATTCAGATTTAAAGTATAGCAACAAGACAAGGAGCAGAATTTTTACAAGTTGAAGACTATTGTACAAGAGCGAATATTATCAAGATGGGAACTCAAGAAGTTTATGATATCGAGACATACAAGTTTTGAAGAATCGAGCGGTAAAGTACTTACACCATGGCCTTTGTAGTTACATTTTTATTTTTATCTTTATTTTGTATTTGTACTATTTTCTCTTGTCTCAAAATAAAAATAAAAATTGTGCATCATATTTTGGTTTGTTTAGTTCGTTTTTGGTTTTGTATTCATTCAATAAAGCCAATGGAAGAAGAAATATCCATAATGAGGTTTCAAGCAACAAGGAATTAGAGGAAAGAGTTACATTGTCAAGATTCTA
>NC_039367.1:84509437-84509669 GCF_003573695.1 Papaver somniferum | reverse complement strand
TGGAGAAGCTACAAGACTGGAGATACATGGAAGAAAGAAATCTGATGTTGTTGGAGATAGTGATCTTCAAAGAAGAAGAAGGGTGCAAGCAGGTATGGATGGTGTTGCACCTGAGTTGCAGGTGGTGCAACGGAGAAAGAACAAGAGAGGCTGGAATTGAATGGGTTTTGCAGCTGCAGTTTAGTGTTGATGAGATGATAGTCTGTGACCAGGAAGATGCACATGATTTAGG
>NC_039367.1:84505082-84509427 GCF_003573695.1 Papaver somniferum | reverse complement strand
TTGTGCATCATATTTTGGTTTGTTTAGTTCGTTTTTGGTTTTGTATTCATTCAATAAAGCCAATGGAAGAAGAAATATCCATAATGAGGTTTCAAGCAACAAGGAATTAGAGGAAAGAGTTACATTGTCAAGATTCTATGAAGTTCAAGAGTTATCATCAAGAGTTGAAGACCGAAGACGAAGATGAAGACACCGATTGAAGACCGAAGACGTTTCTATGGATGCTGTGAGAGTGGTGCTAACTGCATGCCGAATGGATAACGAAGTAAGTAAGCATATTCCCACATTCGTTAAGTGGTTGATTTCCTTTCTTAGAGATCGTCATAAAAAGGGTTTTCAAAATGAATAAAAGATGTGGGTTTTCAAAACAATTCGGAGGGTTTTTGCCTTCCTACCATTCAACGTGTCGTAGGATTCTCTTTTCATTCCTACCTCGATACATGTGTGACCCATAAAAAGCTATTTATTATTGAGAGCAACTTCATAAAACCCTTTCTGGTGAGGCAGAGTCGAGACTTTTGATCACTCCGAACCCGAATTTCTTTCGAGAAGGGATGGTTATTTCTCTCTTAACTTTTAAGGATGAGATTGTGTTCATATATGTGTCTAAATTCTTATGACTAGTGTGCAGAATTTCTATGTCTTCTTAGCGCGTTGGATGCTATCATTACGGAGAACTAATAAGTTGGAAATGTAGGTTTTGTGGGTATATCTCTAGTAAACCCTCATGAGACGTAGTTGTATGTATGTTTTGGAATTGTTTTGTTTGATTTGCTCGAGGACTAGCAAAGTCTAAGTGTGGGGGAATTTGATAGATGTCTAAAACACCTTGATTTATCTATTGTTTATGCTTTCTCTGCGATTTTTCTTGTAAATTATGTATCTTATGTTTGCTTTTGAGTTCATTAGGTGCAATGGAGTCCTTGGGAGCAAAAGAAGGAGAAATCATCTATTTGGAGCGAAAAGAGCAAAAAAAGATCAATTGGCGGGCGAAATATATTTGGAGCCGGCTAGGTTGTGCAAGAAAGAGGTGACGAACGAACTATCAGTTTCTCAAAACTGACAGTTAAGCAAGAGAGTTAGGATGTCCGTTATTCGGAAACGACAAGCCATATGAACTAGGTGGCCCTTATCCAAGTCGCTGGGGGTGCCTATATCTATTTCACTTCCTACACTGCCCTAAATCTAGAGATTCTCTTCATTATTGAGTCCATCAGAAATCGAGAGAGATGAGGAAAAGGAGGCGCAGTTTCTCGGAGAAATTGGTGGAGATGAGAGAGGTTATGGAGGCGTTGTTAATGGTGAAATTAGGAGAGTAACTCAAGGGAATGGAGAAGCTGTTGAATCTGGTACTGTGGTTTAAAATCAGAGAAACTAGGGTTTGTGTTGGATGTTCGATTCTGTGATAAAAATGAAGAATTTGAGCTGAGGAAGATGCGGTTGCTGTTGATGTATGAGTGAAGCTGGTAAGGGTTTCGTCTGGATTTTGATACCATGAATACATCCAGAAGATGGGTTTGGATCGTTGAGACTGATAGACAATGGATGAAATCGATGGTTGCGTTCGATTGATTCAGAGATGGTTGTGCTTGAAATGTTAGAAGATACTAATGAATTAGAGACGGGTTTGCGTCTGATTTCAAAATTGAGTTGGTACAGAATTGGTTGAGCGGAGAAGGGGAATCAATTGAGTGAACTGGTGAGCTGCTGCTGCCATTGAGATGTTGTTACAGGGTGAAATTGAGATGCAGAAGGTTGATGGCATTGCAGGTGCAGTGGCTGTCTTACAAATGAATGGTGCATTGTGTCGACTGAATTGAGTGATTGCAATGGACTTGAAGTTAGTTCACAGTAACGGTGGTGCTTTTGTGCAGTTAAAAGCAACTGCAATGGAGCAGCAAGACCAGGATGGCGTTGAAGTTTACAAGGACTGATGCAATGGTTTGCTGGCTAGGTATAGGTACAGCTGAGGTTTATGGAGACTGAGCTCATTGCAGGTGGTGATACTGCAGTGTGGATGCAGTTCAGGTGGTTAAGTTCCAGTAGCTGACTTGATAAGCAATTGCAGTTATTCAGGATTCATGTATGTGGAATCTGAGTTGGCATTGTAGCTGGGAACTGGTAGTGCTCAGGTATGGAATGGCGGAAAAGCTACATTTGATGGGATTTGTGCTGCAATATGAAGAATGAGGTTGGTGTTTGAGGTGCTGATGGTGATGTGTTGGTGGAAACATTATGAAGGGAGTTAGAAGATGAATCGCAGGTGGATGCTGTGGTTCAAGAGCATTGCAGGGCTGTTGTTGCATCAGTGGTGAATGGAAAGGGTTACTGAGAGAGTGGAGAAGCTACAAGACTGGAGATACATGGAAGAAAGAAATCTGATGTTGTTGGAGATAGTGATCTTCAAAGAAGAAGAAGGGTGCAAGCAGGTATGGATGGTGTTGCACCTGAGTTGCAGGTGGTGCAACGGAGAAAGAACAAGAGAGGCTGGAATTGAATGGGTTTTGCAGCTGCAGTTTAGTGTTGATGAGATGATAGTCTGTGACCAGGAAGATGCACATGATTTAGGCGCAGGTTATGCAGTTGAGCAGATTTATAACTAGATGAATGCTTAGGTGCAGGAACCAAGTGCAGTGATATTGTTGTTGTGCAGGGGAGCTTGAATGGCAGTGAGTCTGATGGAAATGGAATGCGTGTTGAATGTATGGGCCGTTGCTGGCTGTTTTAAGCTTGATGTCGAACTGGGATTGCAGTCAAGAGCAGAAGGGAAGGCTTGAAGGAATGGAATTGTGGTGTTGCAATATGCATGAGTTACAAGAAATTGTGGTTTTGAGCTGAGGCTGCAGTGAGATGGATTGGGGCTGAACTTGTGGCTTGTAGTTGTGTGTTTGCACCTACAAATGGTGCAGTTGTGCAATTAGAGATGTTGATGCTGTTTTATTGGCAAAGAACTGAGACGGAGTTGTCTGCGGTTGCAGGGAAGTAGGCTGTTGTGTTACTAAAGGCTGACTCCTGGTGGCAATAGAAATGGGTGGAAGAATTGGCGAAGGAAATTGAGCTCGAGTCGATGGAAACGGGACTGTGGTTTACAACTGATGATGAATGAATGGCTTTGGCAGTGGAAGAGCTGAAGCTGCAGCTGTGAAGAATGATAAGCCATCATGGTTGGATATGAACTGGTGAAGTGCAATGATGGTGCAGCACAACTTTGGCCTACGCAAATGGCTCAGGCCTAAGCTATTCAGCCCATTCAGCCTAAAGATCTCAGCTGACTCATGGTCTAACTCTCTGACTCACTTAACCTGGTTGACTCGGTGTGACTCACCGAGCTTGACCGAGTTGACTCGATGACCGGTGACCGGGTGGACTTTGCTGGTTACCTGAGACACTTTTCCGACCGCTCCTCCGGCCATCTTACCAGTTTCCGGCGACCTCCTTTGGGACATATCTTCTACATGGGTGTTCTCACATATGGGCTTGGTGGACATCTTTTGTATTGGGTTTTGAAGACTTAGTTTTGGAAAGATGAAAAGCTACAAAATGAGAAAGTTTCTACTTTTTTTGGGAATCACGTATTTTTCTACTTGGAACTTTGGGAGGGGCGATTCTATTAGGATTTGCTTTCGTTTATTTTTCATCGTCTTCACTTTATTTTTGATTATGATTATGATGAACTCAAAGGCTATGAGTAGCTAAACACATATTATTGGTTATGCGATAAAGTTGATTTCCAACATGTTATTTGATTCAATGAATTAGTTTTGTCTCAATACTTTATTGTTTATGATTCATTATTAATATTGTCATATGATTTGATTGTTTGTTTGGTTGAGTCCGGAATTAATCCGATTTACATTCATCTCTATTGCTAGATTAGGGTTTTCAATACGAAATAGTTGTTTATCCCTGATTCTAAGTAGCATAGTGTGGTTATTACTTGTAGTGATACATCTTTATAATCACATATGAATCATAACCTTGGTTAAATTTAATTAGTGCTTTTACACGTTTGATTGCCTTGATTAGTCTTATTCCATAGAACTTAGTGCTCTTGGGTAGTTAAATCTAATTGTACTTTTACACTTTAGGTTGCTCTCTAAGTAGAATTCACATATACATCTTTTAATGTGGTTGTGATGAAATCAGGGAATTAGCGGGATATTCTTGCGATCAAGGTATCCTAGGACTTTTAGTAAATGAGAGATTAAAATATCAATTCTAGTCATTGATGAAAATACATGTTTTTGAATGATACTATCCCGTGACCAATACCTTCTCCTTATTGATTATTCAAGTTATTTTATTGCTTTCAATTTAATTTATTACTTAGATAAAAACAACCCCC
>NC_039367.1:84479355-84504891 GCF_003573695.1 Papaver somniferum | reverse complement strand
CCCCCCCCCCCTTGGTTACTAAGAAACTGAAATTTTGTAACAACAAAAGCCTCTCTGTGGGAACGAACTCTTTCTTACCACATACTTCATTTAAATTTAGTTGAGTGAGAAAGTGAATTATTTTTGACGCCTACAACCAACGATCAATCTACAAAGTTTAATCAATTGATTCTCCCGTAATTGATTAATGATTTTTTGATTGTGATTGTAGTAAATAGGATTCGTTTCAGACTTGTGAAGGAAATGAAATTTTTAGATTTAATAAAAATATATATACAAAAATATTAACAATGGGCGAGAGGTACTGGGACTAAGGATTTGGCCGAATTCACTACACAGGGTTCATTCATATATTCTTTGACAATTTAAAACTCAATAAAATTAACATGGACTCTGATTTTGTCAAGATAGATTCTCAAAACATTGATTGTAAGTCTTAAGCATGATGTATCAAAACACCTAAGCTAAGCATACATCATCAAATTAAATAACAACCAATTAATTCAAATCATATTTCAATTTTAGATTAATGCAAGTCATAAAAAAGAATAAAATAAATTACCCCAATGATGAAATTCAGCCTCCTCCGTCGTCCCAGTGTTGGGTTTTAGCTCCTCATGATGAAAACACGCTCAAAATATATTTTTATAGCTCAAATGGTGTTTACAATGGAGAGAAAAGGAGAAAATGGTGTAAAACTGTAATCTGCGACGCACAAAAAGCGTCACAGAATGAACGATAAAACACAAGTGTTGCTGCTGTTTAGACTGCACTGCGACCCACGTCTGTGCGTCTTAGACACTGTTGATAAGCGACTGTCCTTGCGAGTCAGTTCTTCGTGTTCTTGGTGTTCTTCATCAGCAGCAGCAGCAGAAACAGAGTTTCATCAACTCTTGATTTCTGCTTCTCTGGACCTCCTCTCGACCCCAAACTCTCGACACCTCTTCTATGAGTCCCCAACACTCTATATATACTCCACAGGATCAAGAAGTCTCGCTATAACTCGAGATAATTCTCTCTTAACTCGGTTTGATGAAAAAATATTCTGGGAATATTTTCTTCCCTGATTTAGCTTCTCACGCGTAGATTTCCATCCTGGTCACTCTAGAAATGTTTACACACGACCCACAATGTTGCTAGAGCCCTCATGCATGAGCAGAACACGCTCAAATCTTCTCCAATCCCGTGTTCAACCCGTGTTTCCCTGTTTTGCATTCCGTGAATTATCCAGCTAATTCTGGCCAAATTTGATCGAACTAGAAGCCCAAAACGTGTTTATTATGATATATCACATCTTTCCACAAAGTTTCAGCGATTGAATCGCACAAAATCACGTCCAAATGTCCGATCAAACTTCTGCCAGTTGCATGCATCATTTTTCCCGCCTTTTTCTGATTTCAAATTTTGGAAGAAAGGGACCTCCCCTTTATCCATTCCTGGGGTCCCTTTAGCAATTGAGGCAGAAATAGTAATTTTTCTGGGTGTTTTTAACAACTCCGCCGGGTGCTTTTAGCGTATTTCTGGGGTGCCTTTAACACTTTATCCTGGGGGTGTAAAACACCACTTTTTAAGCCCATGTCGCCGCAAAGGGCTTATTTCTCTAAAATTTCCTACAAAGACATAAAATAACACAATAAATACAAAATCGAGCACTAACAATACATACAATTGAGACATATTAGACACATAAATGTGTCTATCAGTAATCAAATCTCAATTTCATCTCTCGGGTTCGCTAGAAGAAGAAGAGGAAACATGAAGAAATAATAATAAGAGGAGAGAATAAAGAAGAAGATAATATGAGAACTATTTTATCCTCTCTGATCGGCTAGGGATATGATTGACGATAATTATTGAGGCACCCAAAAATTGGATAAGGGTTGTCAAGGCGGCTAAACTATTGTTTCCCTTCAACAAATCTGGTGATATCTTTTTCGTACCGAATCCAAATGACACGTTCAAGTAGTCCATTTCGCCTAACTTTTCGAGATCTATCGAGCAGTACTAGTTTCGTATCTAGATCGTTGTTAGATTAATTTCTATTAATTATTGTTTGTGTTAAACTAATCGAGTTATTATCGGTTAATACGTCTCTTAACTAGTCTAATAGCATGACGAGCTTGAGGGTCTTTACAGTATACACCCCTAAGCCACCATACTTTATGGGAAGTGTCGCAAGCCTTTGTTGAAGGAGACCAAATCCCTGCCAATCACTTGTAACCAGATGTCTAAGAAACTGTTTGAGATAATTTATTTATAACACACTAGGTCCGACTGACAATTTATCAGCCGAACCTCGGGGAGTTCTTCATGGAACATTGAAAATTTTGGATGATAACTTGTTAGTCGAACCCAGTTGTTTTGAGAACATACCTAGGTTCTGTTAACAAATAATCATCCGAACTTCACTATGTAACCGCCAAACTTAGGTTCGTTATAAGCCGAACTTCACTCTATAACCGCCAAACATAGATTAGGTTGGTTCGAGCAATTAAACAAGTTACCAACCGAACCTATGAGTAGTATTCATACACGAAAAATACTTTAGGTTCGGCCAATAACTTGTCAGCCGCACCTAGTATGTTTTTTTTTAAAAAAAGTTCGTTTGATAACTTGTCAGCCGAACCCAAGTCTAGGTTTTTTACAAAAAAATAAAATAAAATTTAATAACTAGAATTAGGTTCGCCTGCTAACTTTTGCGGATATTTGTTATGATGCTAGTGTTACCTTCTAAAGTTGAAGCAGCTTTGGGGTTCCTTTCTCGTGACGTTGGTGATGCGAGGCCGGCAGATATCTTGGTTTATAATTGAGAGGAGAGTCGTGATACTTGTTTTGATGTGACTGGGGTCTCTCCTTTTGTTGGGGATGGTGTGCAAGCCTTTACACCGGGCCTTGCCTTGGCTAAAGCCATTGAGCGTAAGCGGGTTAAATACATTGATGTATGTAGTGCTAATAGTTATAGTTTTGGTACCCAGCTTTTACAACCTTGGGTGAGCTTGGTATTGAATTTATCGAGTTTTTGAAAAGGTTGAAGACCTACATAGCTAGGCATGATGTAAATATTAATGTTGGTAATTTTCTTTTCATTAAAATAGGTTTCATTATTCAAAAAGGTGCTGGAGCCCAACTTGTTGCTAGCCTCCCATCTTGATTCTTGTAAAACCTTTTGTTTTTAATACAAAAATATAATTAAATAACTAAAATAATAATAAAAAAAGATTTAAAAATTAAAAGATTAAATTAAAATTTAAAAATAAAATAAAATTATTTTGAAATCTCAAAATTAAAATTTAAAAAGAAAAAGATACCTAAAAAAAATAATTTTGACCTTGTTGTGGGTCAGGCTGTAGTTCGTAAATGCACCAAGTATTTTGACCAGTGTGTGAGTCACAGATATGGTTTTGGTGTGCTTGCCTTCTCCACTTTGGGGGAACTCAATGAAGATGCAGTCGATCTCTTGAAGCGTCTCCACAACTATTCTACTAGGCATGAAAGGTACACCTAAGGGTGCTAATTTTTTTTTTCGTAGGTTAGGTGTTGTCATTCAAAAATGGGTTGGAGCCCAGCTTGTTTCCAGGCTTCCAACTAACTTATTGCAAAAAAAAAAAATTTATTGATTTTTCTTCTTTTATTCTTAAACTGCCTTGCTAGTCGAGACGCCAACTTCATGTAGGAGGTTCTCTCTTTCATAGGTTAGGGATTGTTATTCAAAAAGGTGTTGCTAGGCTGCCCGCCGTTTCTCGTAATTTTTTTTTATTAAATAAATAAGTGAATTAATCACGGTGCCCAAGTAATTTAACTAGACAAATCATTTTCTATGTCTCAAAATAGGCTTCTTTCCGATAGGCGATAGCATTTATCCGTAGGCCGTAGCAAACCATTTTTCCGTAGAAAACATAAGCAGCCCAAATTTTTGTAGCTTTCCAGCAGTATTGGACTTGTGTTAAGTTTTACTTGTTGTAGCCCATGAGGAAGTTTTGACCTTGCTCTAATGCTGTCGCCTGTGTCAAAAGACACCGTGAAGTTCATCACCTGATAGGTTAGAAACTAAGAATAGAATATACCGCGAAATCTCTCTATATCCAGTTTTTCAATTGACATAAGAATCCCGAGGGAATGAAGCGAAAGAATTCTTTCCTTGGAGTCTCAATTACTACGTCTAAGAAGTATTAATTTCAGGTAAACTCCATTTTCTAGATACATTATCTATTTTCGTAAGGTTTTGAAGGTTAATTATTCTGATACTTCTAGAACCATTTAAATTCGTTTAAAGGACCCTTATTTGGGGTTTTATGTTGCACATCAAATTCAAATAGTCACTTAGTGCTTATGAAAATGAGGATGTACCAAAGAGTTCATAAGAGTGTTTTTAGAATGAATGGGCAATATGCACAACTCTACTCCTGATCTTGCAATTGCAGACTTTTGGAGGTGGAAGAAGAAGAAGGGTGAAGGATATGCAGCATATCGAGTGTTTTTGGCCATCTCTCATAAATGAATTTCTTCGTGTGCTTCGGACTTGGTGTGCTTGTTGTAGGGTTCATTTGGATTAGTATGAGTATTGAAGTGGGCTAATGAATTTCTTGGTGTGCTTGTTGTAGAGTTCATTTGGATGAGTATGAGTATGGAAGTGGGTAGATGGATTTCTTACTTTCTAATCGAACCATGAGTGAAAACATGCTGTTTTCTGCGTTTTTCTGCATTTCCCTTTTAAAAATGATATTTTTGTGGTAATGAGGATTGGTATTTGGATCCTTTTCTGCAGGTCTTTTTGTTTCATGTTATGAACTGATAAGGTTATCAAAATCAATTGTAGTTTGCACAGTTGAAAGGAAGAACCAAGTTTGAGTCGCTATGATGGCTGGAGTTGAAGATGTTTATAAAACGCATATCGAAAAATTACTTCAAGCAATTTATGCTACAAAATACATTAAAGAAGATAACATCCCGTGCGAAATTGAAGAGGTAATAGACTCACTCTTGGATTCTTCAACACTGCAGCATGAGTGTTTGATTATAATAGAGAACGACTGCTGCCTAATCACGTATGTGCTCATCGAATTTCTTAGGGTCTTTACTTGGGTTCACTTGGAGCTGCACATAACAAAGATGGATTGAAAAGTAAGAATGTCACTCATGTCTTGACTGTAGCCAATATGTTAGCACCCCCACATCCAAATGATTTTATTTACAAGAAAATTGATGGTAAGCCACTTTCTTTGAGTTTGGCTAGCTGACATTATTTTGGATGCTGCCTTGAAATCTTTATGTTACAGTACTCTATTCTCATTGTATTCTTAGGGTGTGGTGTTGAACATGGATACTGTTTAGCTGCCATTATATTGATTTTCTTTCACACATCGATTTTGAAGGAAATTTTCTTGTAACTTGACGGTCCTAGGTTGCTAATTAGACACACAGCATTCACTAAGCATTATTGTTGCTTCGAAATCAGTAGGTACCTCTGCTACATGAGTAGAATTTCTGTATCACCGTCAAATCTTGTGAGATAGGAGGTGTTGACTATGTCGCTCACTAACAGCTTTAGTGATTATTATGGTAATCGCATCAAGTCTTTTGTACATTATCTTTCACATTAGAAGCAGATAGTATGCAACTCCATTAAGTGTCCATCTGTAATGCTGTAATGAAACAGTGATGCTAAAAAATGATGGTTTTTATTCGGTTGTTAACGGAAAGTTTCGAATCATACTGTTAAAATAATCTACAGCTTAATTGCAGGGTATCTGTCATAATGTGAGCATATAAAAGTACTAAAATTTCCATTGTAGAATCTTACTGTCTTACTGTATTCCTTCGTTGGTGCTAGTGACTGACAGAGAAGGCACAGACTTAACACGACATTTTGTGGAATGCTTTGATTTCATCGATGAAGCAAAAACAAAAGGTGGTGGTGTCTTGGTTCATTGTTTCGCAGGAAAATCTAGAAGGTGCGATTTTGCATTGTACAAGTTATTTGTAATGGTTCCAGTGGGGACAATTACAGAATGTCTCATTTCAGCTTAACCATAGGATTCAGAAAATAAAGCCTTGGTAGTTATTCTTTTAATTATGGTTAAAGCTCGTAAAAGTTTCATGAACTTTTTTCTTTCAGTGTCACAATCATTGTTGCATATTTGATGCAAAAGCGGAGACTTAGTCTATCTCAAGCTTTAGAACATGTTACGAGCAGAAGGCCAAAAGCTTCTCCTAATCCCGGTTTCATTCGACAATTACAGAACTTCGAAAAAAGTCTTGAAGGTAACTACTGCTTCTAAAATCGGAACTTTAATCTACAGGTATCATTTCCTGGGAATATGATAGCTACCTGGAGTAGTGTCAGGCAATGGGATACAACATATTAGCACCGTGATAAATGACCTTCGGTATGGTACGAGTCGAAAGTTTTCGCTCTGTGTTTTGATTGTTTCTTTCCCCCGCATTTTGCAGTGAATGAAGCTGAGAAGACTGAATGAACTAGCATATGAAAATCTTGATGTATCTTTTAATGTTATACACTGCAAATACGTGGATTCCCCTTTTCTATTTTACATGAAATGTCAGAATGTGGATTATTAGGCCATTAAGACCGGTATAATACTCATTCCGTCCCCAATTAGATGACCTACTTGGTTTTAAGTTTGTCCCGTAAATAGATGACCTATTTTTGTTACTATAAAAAATATGTATAATTTGATAGTTATGTTTATATTCGTTACGTATGTGTATTAAAATGCTTTTCAACGGTATTAAGTTTACGAAAACCGTGATATAGTTTAAGAGATAAATCATTTCTAAGTTTTACTAACATCCTTGTCTTAAAAATTGTGCAAACTACAACTAAGTCATCTAATTAGGGACGGAGGGAGTATAAACTAGTTTGAAGCATTTGAATATCTTAAGCATTTAATGGAAATTGTACAATCACATTATGGTTCAAAAACTTATACCGTATTCTGTCTCTTATTCCTATAAGATTTTGTGAGTCAACTAACAAAATATAGTTTCCTTGGCTAGGCGTAGGGGTGTCATTCCACTCTAGTGATATGGTTCGACTCAGTGCTCCCAAATTGTTGTTTCTCCATACTAGAATAGGCTAGTGCTGTCTCTTTTGCCCGAGTATTGTAGATCAATCTTGCTTGAGTGTGTTTGTTGCCCTCTTTGGGGGTGATTATGGGCTTATGCATCTTTTTTCAAGCAATCCATTATCTATGCTTGTAATTGATGAACTGCTCAGCCTCACCAGCAAGATGTTATGAAGATAAAGGAGTGCATTGAGATTACAAAGAAGTTCAAAGTAATGAAGTGTCTTCAACATATTTTAAGTAGTAACCCTTCAGAAATCTGATCCGTTGATATAATATAGAATTAAAGAAGTACAAGCAAACCTAGGTTTGCAAGTAGGTTGTCATCCCTACCTATCTGTTGGAATAAAAAGGAACTGAGAAGGAAGAAGATATTGCAGATTCCCCATTCACATGTTTGTGTCATTATAATATACTTTGTTGTTGGTTTTTTTGTCATTGTCTTTCCATTAGTGTCTAATCTAATACTATAATCTTATCTAGGAAACATGTTTAATTGGTTAGTATGATCTTCAATGATGAGTCTCATTGTCTCTGATTTGCTGTACTTTAAATTAGTTTAATCACCTTATTAACGCGTTATATCAACCGTCGTGATCGAGCGTCGGCACATGATTTTCTATCTTTCTCTGTAGTAATATCTAAAACGTTCATTATGGGATTTTAATTTTATTTTAATTAAGGTGAACAATGTGGTTGTGTCTGTCACAGATCTGTTTTCAGGTTCTGACTCTCAGGACACATAAATTTGAATTCGATTCATAAGAGGGATATCAAGTAGATGATGATGATACAAACATGACCCACATTTATATAAAAAACTTGAACAGACCCTAGTTAGTAATTCGGGATTCGGCAAACGTACGGAACGGCAAACATACGTATTATACGGTTTTGTAAAACCCAGAATCGGTCCAAAATTCGGTCAATGTGACGTGATTCGTCAGTAATTCGGGAACGGCATACGTACGTGTATAATTCAATTTATAAATGTGAGTTCGGCTCTGAAAATTCGGTATCTATATATACTAAATAATTTGTATTTATAAGGTCATATACCAATTTTTATACATATGCGTGAGTTATTTAAAGAAAAAATAAACTTAATATGATGATATTAATAATATATACAACATTAGTCATTCAAGAGGACGTGGTATAGTGGTTTAGATGCATGGTTAGTAAGTCTGAGATCTCTCTCACCTTCACATTCAAATCTCTTCAGTCATTTTTGTTTCATAAAAATTAAAACAACGTCTAATATTGGGTGGTGTATACTCGGGAGGCAGTAAAGCCCAAAAAATGGGCCTTTGAAAACGTAAAAGCTAAAGAATTTATGGCGAATTAAGCGGACGTATCATTCGGGATTCATGATACGTAAAATTCGTGAACGATTCACGAATAATCTGGGAATGCGACATAATACGCGATTTGAATTCGGAGTTGCAAACGTACGCGAATAAGACGGTAAAATTCGTGATGCGGAAAAATTCGCGAATGATTCGCGAACTTACTAACTAGAGAACAGACTACTAGCCATTTACAGCAATCACCCATGTGAGATTATTTTCATCAGAAAACTGAAACAGTACTACTCTTCCTATAATCAAAAGAAACTAAGCATTTTTGGGTCCACAGACAAAGGCATCTTTGCTCAATCAATGAGGGAAAGAAATGTGATGAGATCATCACTACGAAAATAAAACATTATTTAAATTGCTGCCTTAAAAGCAAAAAACAAAAGAGGAAGAAGAAAATGGAAACGAAATGAGTACATGGGAGAGTGAGAGGATAAGCATTTCGATTTTCATCTTCTTCTTCTTCTCTCTTCATCGCACCCAAAAAGGACCCTTTGAAGTGTTGTTTGTCTTTTTGTTAGGGAATTGGGAGTTAACTGTCTATGGACATCTATCTGTCTCCAGGAATCTAGTGCTCTGTTTTGTTACCATAGTTACTTTTTGTTTCTCCTCTATATTTTTCTTATGATCATTGCAGTCCACTTAAACGCCATTTTGCACCCACTAAATCACGTTTATCTTCTTTTGTTTTGTGCCAAGTCTGCTGACCATTGTAGCACGGAGGTGCCTAAAATAGTTAGTGTCCGCGTCAAACTCGTATCAGGCACTTGGACTCGTATGTCTTCGCATTGGACACACCAGTAATATTATACTACCTCCATCCCTAATTAGATGATCCAGTAAAAATTTATTAGTACATTTAGAAATGATTTATCTCTCAAACTATACAACGAATTTTCGTAAATTTTGTATCATTGGGAAGCATTTTAAAACACCTATCTAATGAATATAAATATGGCTATCAAATTTTACATATTTCTTATAATAATACCAATCTATTACTCCACTATTTTATGACATAGGTCATCTAATTATGGACGGAGGGAGTATGTCACATTAATTAATTTAATAATATGATTTCAGGTGATTTTCCTCTCATGTGGTTGAAAGCTAAACAAAGCTCTCTTTCTAGAGCTTCTGGCCCCACCGAGATATATTTCAGCCAATAGGATCGTCTCACACCACCAATATTTCCTCTGGGAACACCATCGTATTCCTGTTTTTCGCACCACAAACATTACCACCGTATTCCAGTTTTTACACACCATAATTATTGCGTCTCTATCATCACACATTATTTTATCTCTGCAAATAAACCTTAATCACCGATGGTAATCGAAACGGTGGTAGGAGACATGGTGCCAATGTCAATCCATATCGAGGTATCAAGCTCTATACAATCGATGCTTACGTATAAACATACGCAGTGGGGAAAAAAATCCAGAAAAACAGCATATTTTGTCTACTGAACAAGGTAATGTTGGGGTTTTCTATTGTGGTAAACTGTGTGCATTCTATAAGTGCACATGAGCTTCCTACTGTAACGTGATTATTCTGCGTATAGTTCACCATGAAAAAAACAAGTTGATGGTGGAGTAAACTGATTGAACTGTACAGTATGTTAATCAGAAAATTTGGTTTTGGTTTCTTTTCCTTCTTACTCTTTCTTATTTAAATTTGGTTATGGTTTTTATTTTGCAGATACGATTGTGAAAAGGGTAAATAGTTAAATTTATTTTCAGGGTTTTCTTTTCCTCTTATATTAAGGATAAAGATATTTTAGGTTGACCTCCTTCATTTGTTTAATTTTTATTATTCTGACTGTTTTGCTTTGTTTGGTACATGATTTGTGGAGCTGTTGAGGGACTACAGGCCAACAAGTTTGATGATGTTACAAAATCAAATCGAACCCGTCTAAAGAATCATGCTCTTGAGGATGCAAGGAGCTGGGAGTAATACTGTGTTCTGTTTGAATTCTTCAATACTTTTTTTTATTTTTTTTATTTTTGGAACTGTAACAAGTAATTTGATTTGATCTGGATTTGTTTGATTTGCAGCAAAACGTGGATAAAAATGTACATAGGTTTTAGGGGTTATTTGCGATGCATATTCAGAAGAATCTCATAGACAAAACTCTTCAGGTACATGATTAATTTTATTTATTTGGGATCTTAATTTAGCTGCTTTGATCGTTTTTCTTTGATCTTTAGTATGTCTGCAAATCTCATAAAAAAAACTCTTTAGTTATATGATTAGTTTTTAATTTTTTGAGGATCTTAATTTAGCTGCTTTGGTCTTTCTTCTTTGGTTTTTAATTAGTATGTCTGCAAATCTCATAAACCAAAGTCTCTAGGTATATGATTAAGTTCAGTAACGATTTTGTAATCCACGAAAACAAGAGCTTAAGAATTTATTGGTATATTACACACCTGTATACTAATCATAGGGGTTAATGATTTTATAATATGGCTAACGGGTTCATGGTCAAGACATAGTATTGGACTATGTCTTATAATGAAGAGGAATTAATTGTGCAAAACGCAAAAGCTCTCATATTCATTAATGGGTGCAAACCTCTGCTTGATCGTAGGCGACATTCAATTCCGTCATCAAGCATAAGAGGGAAGCTATAGTTTTAGACATTTTCTGTTTTAATGGACTAATTGAGTTGATGTCATTTGTAATTGCAGGTAGTGACGGGATGAAGGAAACATAAGCGATCAATAGTAGAACTAAATTTTAAGAGTCTAGGTTGCGGTGCAGCTGGTTTTTGGATGATTTTGAATTGTATATTTCTACACTCTATTCCCTGCTAATGTTTACACTCGCGCCATAATAGCGACCACATGTACACTACTCATACTAATACGAATGGGTTTGGTATTGTGTGCTCATTTTAATCTTTTCATTTTGATGGTACTGTATAACATAGGGTGTGATGATGATACACGGGAATTCGCGAAGCCGGAAGATCATAAGGAGGTCTAACGACGAATAGGGCATGTGATAAACCATTGACAGGTGCTCTTACATATGCATAATAAATATATAAAGAATAAAATGCGTCTGTAAAATTTTCTATACACACTGAAATACATTAGTTGCACCAGTGTGGAATTTCAATAAATCCTTTTTGTGTTATATTTTGTTATTTTTAAATTTATTAATCTGCGTATTTTTGGGTTCTATTGTTTTTTGTGCATTTTACAATGCTTGAAGGGAAAAAGAATTCTGGAGCCAGTTTAATAGATTCTATTCATGTTACATTTTATTAAACTCTCTGCTTTTAATTTTATTAGCTGACTACTTTTAATATTATCATTTTTAGTAATTGAATATTTTCGTTGCACATTTTTTCGGTTTCCCGTTTAAAATTTTGAGTCCCTAATGGTGGATTTGGATACAGAATTCTAAAGGTGAAATTTGGGGGTTTGGTGGAATTATAATTTCCTAGGTACGTTCCTTGGATTCACGTTTCCTTCGGGATTTATAATTCCACCAAATCTCCCATTTTGAATACCACCTCCCCCTAAGATTTGCTGAAAAACTTAGGAGGGATTTATGTCCC
Organism: Papaver somniferum; assembly: GCF_003573695.1. Classification (NCBI taxonomy): domain Eukaryota; kingdom Viridiplantae; phylum Streptophyta; class Magnoliopsida; order Ranunculales; family Papaveraceae; genus Papaver; species Papaver somniferum. The sequence continues at coordinate 84,492,880 of NC_039367.1, read as the reverse complement.
CACTTTTTTTTAACCTTAAAAGCCTTATTTCTCCCTCTAAACAGTCTCCAAACAGTACATGGGATTTAAAACAAGAAAATGTTAAGAATTATATGAATTTTCACTTAGTTATCAAACACACGAAGAATTTGCATGATTCCAGTGTTTGTAATCTTGTGGAATTATACATCCCCCGGAATTGTGAATTCTACAACCAACCAACCACACCATAATTTTTTATTTTTTTTTGGATTAGAAAGTCCCTAAAGTTCATTAGCACCTAAACATACTTTTCTCTACTTAATATTTAGGCCCGTGCAACGCACGGACGCAAAATCTAGTACTATTTGAAAGTATACTAATAACGCCCTGAGATTTTTGTTTACGTATTATTCCTCAAAAAGTCTAGATACACCGAACAAAAGTTACCGAGCTGGGCACCGTGTGAGTGGAGGGGTGGGACCCATTTCTGTCCACCCCTATCCCAATGCAGAGAAGTGATATTGAGGCCGTCGGATTTCCTCTCGGTGTACACTTCGAAGTGTATGTAGCAAAGCTGATTATTCCTTCCGTTTTTTGAAAAGCGTTACTTTCACTTTTTCGATTTTTGACCTATTTTTAGGCTAAAATGAAAAAGTGAAAGTAACATTTTTTTCAGAAACGGAGGTAGTATTTTATTTTTATATATATGCTTATTTTCACATATTTGATATTTATCAACAATTTAGAAATCACTTTCATAATCTATAAATTTTGGTGACAAATATCATTGATTTCATAACGTTCACACACTCTAGATTTTGTGAATTTATCCGTGTCCGCGTCTTGTCGTGTCCGCATCAATGCTGACTATCAGAGATTTTGCAATAATTGTCCCTCCGGTAGGGATTGTTTTCAGAAGCCTATTTTGAGTCGCTTTGGTGTAACCAAGCATAGGAAATGGAGTGATAGAATTTATAATTTTGGGCGCACATGTTTCTATGTAAGCTTGAATGGAGCTGTTCCTCACAGTCTAAATTTGGAATCCGTCGGGATCTTAGTTACCCCTGGAAGAAAAAAATGCACTTTTGGTAAGGGACACAATGCAAATGAAAATTATAAAACTGCTTAGAACAAAACAGTAGTTGATAAGGGCAATTCCTATGCCAATTAACAAACTTATTATTTTGTTGAGTCACGTGGATGAACAAATTGCATTTTCCACTATAAAAAACATGATAAAATGAACAAATCTGATATTTTAGGGACCTACTAGTGATTTTATTAATATAAAATAATAAGAGTTGGGTTCCACTAATGATGTTATTTACATAAACTAATAAGAGTTTGGTCCCACAGATTATTTACCTAATAAAACAAATAATAAAAAATAAACCTATATATAATAATCGGGTTTGGGAGAGAGAAAAGCAGGGGGCATTTTTGCTTCAAACGATGGAGTTTTTCCTTCCAACTCCAGCATTCTTCCTTCGAGCACCAGCGTTTGTGCCAAGCTCGCCTGGTCTTCCATCACGCGCACTATAAGTTTCATCTCACTCAACAAACCAACAAATTTGTTGGTTTGTACATCCATTTTCATGTTTGTTGAGTCCATAGTGAGATCAAAATAAAAAAAATCAAGTTTGTTGATTCCATAGGAAGTACTCTAAAGTTGTACAACCTTTAATGAACTAGGATTCTTTTTATAAGAGCAAGCACTTTGGTGCTCGTTTCCTTGGCTACGCCTCTTCAATGTAGACAAATCCTTGGATAAAGTAGCTTTCTCCGTGTGATGTGGATTATCCCATTGAAAAAAAGATATGCTAGCAAAGACCGAATTAAGGTTGGGGATACTCATTGACTGATCAAATTTAAATAATTTGGCTGGCTACTGGGTCTCCAATCTCCATCCAACGAGGTATCGATCATCCGTCCAAATATGGATAATGCGCATAGTTTGCGGTATAAACCTCATCTTACCATAATGCTTGCTCGAGGATTTTGGGTACCTTTATTCAAAAGTTCTAGTAGATATACAACGATTTTTTGGGCACCGGTCCTTTTTGGGACGACCATAATACCATATTCATGTTCCGACATTATAGGGGGATTCCCCCTAACAGATACAAAAACTAGACTTGTTCTCCATGAATTGCTTAGGTCGTGTGATGAGTTAAGGGGTGCCTAGTTATTATACTATATAGTGAAGGACCTAGCTACCCATTACTTAAATTAACCTAAACCTAATTAATATTACCAACTATAGTATCTAATTAAAACTCTAATTCATAAATATTAAGACATAAATTTTTTTACTAACTTATTTTCATTTTAAATTCTTTTCTTCTCCTCTTGTTCTGTCTTCCACTTTCATAAACATTTTAAATCTGGATTTTAGAAATTTGTACATTACGAGGTACTTTCCGACTAACCCATGTCTTCTTTATACGTACATTTATAATTAAGTAGTAATCATAAAGTTAAAGTTATGGACAGAAGTTCAGTTAGGAATTTTGTGAAAAAAAGCTCTGGTCGAACTAGCCGAACCTGATGAAAATGAAGAACATGAAGAAAAGTTTGGTTATTTCGGGTTGAAAAAATCCTAGCCGAACTTTCTGTAAATGCATGTTCGGTTATTTCGAAGAAAAAAAAATGCTAGTTGAGCTTTCTAATTTCCTAGCTGAACTCTCTGTAAATTGATTTTTGGGTTTATCTTAGGTTCGGCTAGAAACATAGTGGTCTCAACATTGCCGAACATAACTCTACTAAACATAAAATTGAAATTTAGCTAGTTTTTCTTGAAGAGGATGTTCGTCTACCCGTACTTCTGTTTTTCTAACCGAACCTAGTCCAAAACTCCATTAAAGAGGATGTTCGTCTACATGTACTTCTTATCCTTTTTCTCTTTCAAATTTTAATTTCAATTCTCTTACATTAATACTAAATCAAATACATAATCTAATCTTACGAACATAATTTATTATCTTAACTAATACAAATACATAATTTAATCTTTGCATGCACTTTCAAGCTTGGAGGAAGGAGTGAAAAGATCATGGTGTTGATTCTCCTTTCAATGGACAGAATGCTAATTTCTTAATCCATGGGTTGAACTCGACGGTGTCTTCAAGTCTCAAACTCATACTATTAAGCATGTACCGGCTAAGTGCAGACTTAATTTTTCCAGGGTCTTCAAGATCGTTCTTGGTGAGGTTATTCTCCATCCTATGGATTCTGTTGCATGGATTAAACTTCTTCTCTTCCCAACTTGCATTCTTCAGAACTACACCCCTAGGAATAATGCTGAAGGGAAGTCTGGTGTGCGTAAATGCTTGCAGGCTAGTGCTATCACTAAGGCGTTGTTTAAATGACGTGAACTGGATGAATGTTTTCAGTTGGCGCAGGAGTTGTTATCAGATTTCCCTCCCCCTCCCAAGAAGCACCAGCTGCAGAAGAAGAAAAGCCAGGACGAAATCAACCAGCGGCTATGTAAAAGGAAGGCAAGTTAAGGTTCATTTACTGCTGCCATTCGTATTCTCACATCTGATGGTATTTCCCCTCAAACTACTGTCACTTTAGCTTATTTAAAGCTCAAACACCCTAATGCACCTTTACATGTTATCCTCTCTTCTTATTTTGGTGTTGAGCCTTTTACTGCTAGCAAGGAGTTTGTCTTGGGTCGTATTAAAATCTTTCCCAGAGGTACTTCCTGTGGTAAGGATGGTTTGCATGCTCAACATCTACTTGACGCACTCAGCAGGTCTGCTGCTGCTATTGCTGATAAATTGCTTACTTCTATCACGATTGTGGCAAATTTGCTGCTTGCTGGTCGTTGTCCACCTCAGCTGAGCGAGTACATTGCTAGCGCTCCCCTCACACCTCTTCTCAAGACTGATGGTGGTATCCGGCCTATCGCTGTAGGTACCATTTAGAGGCGATTGGTTTCTAAGGTAGCTTCACTTAGCGTTTGCAAGGATATGAGTTCTTATCTCAGTGACTTCCAGTTTGGTGTTGGAATCCCATGTGGGGGTGAGGCTATACTTCACTCGGTTAATCGCTTACTGTCTGACAAGGGAAACTGCTCTTCTATGTCAATGTTGTTGGTGGATTTTCGGAATGCTTTCAACCTTGTTGATCGAACTTCCATGATCTTAGAAGTCAGACGCAAGTGTCCTTCTATATCGCGATGGGTGGAATTTTGTTACTCTAGTCCTGCTAGACTGTATTATGGTTCTCACACCCTCTCGTTTTCGTAGGGAGTGCAACAAGGTGATCCTTTTGGGCCCTTAATTTTTGCTTTAACCCTACATCCTATTGTGCTGAAGATCTCTCGAGTTTGTGATTTAAATTTGCAAGCATGGTATCTTGACGACGGGACCCTGATCGGGGACACTCTTATGGTCTCCAAAGCTTTACACATCATTCGAGAGGAAGGGAGCTTGATTGGACTTGATCTCAATATTCGTAAGACTGAGTTGTTTTGGCCTACTGTTGATATGAGGAGTACTATGACGTCTTTCTTCCCTGCTGATATCGATAGACCTGCCTTGGGAGTTAAGCTCTTAGGCAGCCCTGTAAGTCTCGATCCCCTGTTTTTCAACCAGTTGGTTAGTGCTCGTGTTAACAAAACTTTACAGCTGATGGACGCTATTTAGAGTTTGAAATATCCTCAGATTGAGATGCAGCTTCTTCGGAGTTGTTCTAGGGTCTCTAAGCTCTATTTCACATTGAGGACTATTGTCCCAAATTTTGTTAAGGATGCTCAGACCATTTTTATTGTCGTTTGTTTAACTTTGTCCAACAATTAGTTACTTGCGATGGTCCTGGTTTTGGGGATTTACAGATGCGTATGGCCTCTTTGCCTATTTAGCATGGTGGTTTGGGTTTATACACGTTGAATGACACGATGCAGTATTGCTACCTTGCTTCTTGCTTGCAAACCCAACAGCCTCAGAGTGATATTTTGCGCTATTCTGGCATCTCATGTATGAGCTCATCTTGTATGCTTGCTTTAGATGCGTTCACCCATGTTAATTTGTGGCCTCGATTCCTCTTCCCTTTGTGTTGAAACTGTTTCCCCCAATCCAATGAGTAAACTGGCAGCTATGTATTTCGATCATGTGATGAAGGAAATGCCTACAAAGTATGGTATGCCGCAACGATATCTTGCTCTAAGGCAGAATAATAAGACCAAGCATACTCAAGATTATTTGATGGTTATTCCTATTGAGTTTGGGTCAAAAAATTGGACCTCGCCAGTTTAGTGCAATTCTTGGTTATAGGCTGGGTGTTCCTTTATTTGCTAAAGATAGTCTTTGTTCATGTTGTGGGAATAACATGGATGTTTTTGGTGATCACGCTATACACTGTGCGCATGAAGTTGGATTGAAATTCCACCATGATATTGTGCAGGATACCTTATCCGATATTTGTTTTCGGGTTGGTGTTCATGCTAAAACAGAGGCTTCCCTCGGTTTCCTTGCTAATGATGGAGGTGAAGCTAGACCCGCAGATATTTCGGTTCTCAATTGGGATAATGGTCGGGATACTTGCTTCTATGTTACTGGTGTTTCACCTTTTACTGGCAATGGTGTATAGAAATTTTCTCATGGTGCCGCTATTTCTCGTGCTATTGATCGTAAGCGAGCCAAATATCTTGACATCTGCTCGAGGCATGGTTATTGCTTTGGTACCTTGGATTTCACAACATTGGGCGAGCTTGGGGACGAGTTTGTTGTATTCCTAAAGAGACTGAAAACATTTCTTGTTAGGCATGATTCGTCTTCTAAGGTAGACAATTTTTTGTTCCATAGGGTTAGAGTTGCTTTTCAAAAAGGGGTTGGAGCTCAGCTTGTTGCTCGGCTTCCAACTATTACCTTGTCTTATGAGATTATTATGTAATTTTTCCCATTAGGAGATTAACCACAGTTTTTTTTATAGAAAAAATATAGGGTGTTATTAGGACTTAATCATTAATAACAATGTGAAAGCGTATTTCGGCCATTAAAAAATATATAGATAAATAGGTGTTCAATTTTATTTCATAATGACCTAGTAAAATATGGAGAATATAGAGAAATCATGTTTCCCAAGTGTAGGTAATAAAACAAAATGGGGTCACTAGGAAGTAAAACCAAAAGCCCCTTAACAATAAATTTTTGAAAATGGAAAATCTGTCCCTGATTAATTAGTCATAATCTATTGAATTAGTTAAGTTAATATTGTTAGATTAAATTTCTTAAGTAAACATTATTCTAGTCAAACACTTCTCAAAATCATATTGAATAGGATTTTCCTGGAATATTTCTTTAAATGACGAAAGGAAATCAGAGATTCAGAACTCAGGTCATGAAAAGTCGTCAGAGCTGACTACACAACAACATGCCGGCTAGACTTAGCCGTCATGATCGTATAACCAGACATAATGACGATTTTGAATGGTGACATCAAATGTCGTGATGTTATTTTTATTCAAACTCTGCGGACTAAATATTACCAAACATTGTCTTGTTGTCGGATTTCATACCATGCCGACTATTTGAGATTTTGCGTACAGAGAATGGTGTGAAAATTCCCTATTGGTCGAGATGGTAATAAAATGGTAACATGCCGACTAAACAATGGTCGTCATTATTTGGATTTTTCAGAATGACGACTCATGTATCTGTATTATATGTTTTCTTAAGGTCGTTATTCTACAAAATCCAAAACTTGATGACCCTTGTTTAGTCGACAGGTTTTGAGTGTTGAAATATGACTACTTTTTACATACCCAACAAAAGTGAGACTCAAAATATATAATATACTTTTTTATGCAATATTTGTTAGTAGATTGATTCAAAATTTAAAATCTAACTCACTTTTGTAGGCGTCACGGATGCGCTAAGCATGTGCACTAAGCCTTTTATCCCTAGGAGATCCTAGTGGACGAGTTATAGTATCGCGGGGGTTTACATAGAGATCTTCCCATAAAATCTGATCAAAACCAACTAAAACTCTCAATCTTCATCGGAAGAATCTTCGTCCGATCTGGCGAAACTTGACATATAGTCCGGGGCAAACTCCGGAATTTTGGAATTTATTGAATGATAGCTTTCATCAAATGTGAATGCTTCTCATTTTTTTTTCCAAGTAGTGTCTTTTCACGACTTCCTCCTGCAAAAACACAAACACAAACTTACTTTGTTAGTATTGTTATAATAGAATATCAATACAACTTAACCTATGTAAAAGGAACTTTAAAAATACTTACAAATTGTGGGATCGTCAAGCTTAAATGACTACCATTGAAGATCTGTTGTTGGGTAACTATAAAATCAACTATGCCTTTCTGGAAAACTTGGCACATATCATGAATTTGTTGCAAAGTTCTGCTCTTTGTATTTCCATAATCTCACACATACTGGATATATATCTTCTCCCAAAAGGTTTCAGGATCCACCCTTTCGGCTTGGACATCTACACGCCGACTTTCAGCGTACCATGTTTTGATTATGATCAAATTTTCACTTGAATCAAATGATGTCATGCTTGTATACAAAGGTATGAAGTGAGTTAGAAAGAATAGATGATGAAATGAGCTTTGTAGAGTATATAAAAAGCGTGTGTAGATTGGTGGAGTATATTTATAGGATAGTCCAAAATCTAGCCGTTGGGAGAGTAAATAATGCAATTTTACTTACAAAATTTTGAATTTTGAACTCGACGTCATGGTTTGCTTTACCTTAAAATGTCAACTTGTAATAGTCGTTATTATCGGTATGTTAACATGATGTCGGCTAATAGTAAAAAACATTGATTGTCATTGTTAGAGTTTCCTAAAATGACGACTACGTAAAAGTCGTATGGGTTAGAATTTTGTTACCCCCTAACGACTAATAGTACATTTTCTTACAGGAAAACTCAAATTCATCCTCCCATGATCGGTATGATAGTCGTTTTCATAAAATGACGACTAAGACATGGTTGTCATGGTCGTATTTTTTAATATCCTGACGACCCTGGTAAAGACACAATTTTTTTTGTCTTGATCGTCAGTCTGCACATAAAAAAGGTGACAACCCTGGTTTGGTCGTCATTTGACAAATTGTAAAATCGTGACAACTAAACTATGGAAACAACAAAAATGTTGACATAATATAACTAACCAAACCATTTATTCAATGACTAGAAATATAAAAAAATAGGTGTTTCAATTACAAGCAAACAGAAACCACCATTTGTCCAAACATAAAGAAACATTTGTCCAACCATGAACATTTGTATACTTGTCGAACACATAAAGAAACAAACTAGAAATGTATTCACGACCACGACCACCATTACGACCCCGACCATGTTTAGCACTATCACCTCGTTGACTTTCCTGACTTCCACTTCCACGACTACGATGCCTCTTTAGTTCAATAGTTCATTATCAACACTCGTGGCAAAGTCAATGTACTTAGTTTTCTCTTCACCCAACAAAAAGCCCTCATCTATCTCTCGCAACAAATCATCTTCACAAGGGTATTTAAGTTATCCTTCTATTTTTAGATAAAAAACAAGGATCAATGAAATTATACAATAATGTACATAAATTAAAAGAATAAGAGAGACACAAAACTTACAAAATTCTTAAGACTCGTTGTTAAGTCTTTCCCAGTGTTCTTCTTCTTCTGAGCCGATTGAACAATTTTTTCCCGAATTATGCGAGGATGAGTAAAATGAGAGTACCACGACATGTAATTACCATGATCTTCGTGACCGTTGGCTACCTCTTCCAAAATACTCACATCAACTCTATGTTCACGCCTCTCGTCCCAACGAGAAGTTTCTAGATTTGGAACGTAACCTTAAAACTTTAAAGCATGGTTTATCATCGCGATTGGGTTCTTCTTGAACATAACCAAGTTTTCGCATTACTCGAGAGGGTTCCTATATTAAAAATCCATTGGGGAAAAATAAGATACTATTGTAAATACAACCTCATCTCTCCTTATAAGTACGTGACTTGTCTATCTTATCGATATGAATCGAAGATTACCACATCGACAGTCATGTTGTCCAAGGCAACTCGCATATTGATCATCTATTGAGGAATATGCTTCTCCTGACAATCTTTGAGTTTGTACTTGCATCCTCTAGGCTTGTCCTTTGGAAGATTAGCCTTGATTTCGATGTTGGGATTAGCTTTCGCACCAAGGATGGGAAGTGCTCGTATGTATCCAATTAAGCTAACATAGAATATAATAAGAATCCTATCTTACCAAACATTAACTACACGAACCGGAAAACATAAATGATAAAGACAATTGAATTACCTGGAATTAGATTTTCATTAACTTGCTTAGTGAGGGCCCTTGAAGCCTTTGCCAACTCTGTATTCAAGTGTCCAACCGTCGTAGTACCTCATGAATACTTATGCATCTCATCAAGGGGATGCAATAGTTGAAAAACTTTCCTTCGACCTTGTTTCCATCATTATCGGGGAAGGCACGGTTGACCAAGATGTATAGCAAATAAGAAACCGTTGTAGCCACGACACGGAAATCGTCCACACTTCCTTCCTCTTCAAAAATAGCCTTGGTCCGACTGTAGCTATCCCTTAACTTCTTTAGATTCAGCTTCTTGCTTCTATAATCATGCTTTAACATAAACGTGGGCTCCAACTTCTTTCCATCCCAACCGAACAAGCTATTGGTCAATTTGTGGAGATCCTCCCATGAAATTTGATCATCGTAGTCATCTTTAGTGGAAGTTATCGTTATCTCACCGAATAAGAAGTACATTGTGTCCTTCTCCAAAAAAAAAAAAACTCTCACAGAATACATATATGGTAACTTTGTCGTACTCAACAATTGAATTTTACACCCCATGCCACAACCCGGAGTTTTTGACAATATCTTTCACATCATCAGATACTTTGTCAAGTGGTTAATACTTTATAAGTGTTTTCTAAGATTGGCGCCTCAAAAGACGGATTGCATCCTTATGATCCTAAATAACAAAAACCAAAAACACACAATTACAAAAAAGATACAAATACTTAAAGCAGATTAAATATAGAATGTAACAACAAAAAAGTGAGATTGAGATTACTTAAGAGAGTAGAAAAGATTGCATACACCCACGAGTCTTTCTATCAAAAAAGAACATGTCCACCATCTTCGAGCATCCCAAAGAGTGGCTCATACTCTTTATGTTCCTTTTTCAAGTGAGAGGGTGGCATGTAGCAATCAATAGGTTTATTTGGTTTCTTATCTTTCGTTGCCATTGCACCTTGTAATACTAGTTGAATCAGAACCCTTTTTCTTGACCATCAACTACCTTGTTCAACTTCATCTTTGATTGGTCTACATCAGTGTTATCATAATTACTTGGTTCAGGTGATGGCGATGACTGAGTATCTTTCCGTTCATGGATCTTAAGCGTTCCCGGCTCCACAAATTCCATTATAAGTGCCGCAGTCAAGAGTTTGTCGTCTTTGCAAGGAGGTTTTGAAGGAGGATTAATATGTTTCTTTCCTTGATTGACCTTTTGGAGCCTAAACAATAACACAACACATAAGTAATCAATAAAAATTCGCATCTACAAACTAAAAATTCAAGAACAATGAAAATGCATTGTAATAAGTTGTCAAGGTCGACAGTCGGGCATAATGACGACTAACTATCTTGTGGAGTTAGTCGTCAAGGTCGAAAATTTTACAAAGTGACGATCAACTCTTAGTCGTCAACTTAGTTTTTGTATAAAGGAAAACTTGGATTTGGTAAATTATTGGTCGTCACGACCGAAAATTCTACAAGATGATGACCACAACTCAGTCGCCAACTTTATTTTACAAAACCATAACGACTATTAACCGAATTGTACACATGAAAATCTGGTTTTGATCATTAATTAGTCGTCATGGTTGATAATCTACAAAATGACGATCAATACTTAATCGCCAAGATACTATTTCAAAACAGGAAAAACTAATAACCAAATCATACACATGAAAAACCACTTCTAAAGGTTATTAGTCGACATGTTTAGGATTTTCAAAACCCGAAGACTAATATTACCACATCACTAGTCTTCGAAGTGTTTAGATGAATATCATAACGACCCTATAAATGTTACTTTCAAAGATGAAAAGTCATCATGATACTCAACCTAGAAAGATAACGACTAAAACTAACCATGAAACGTCGTGAAGATAGACGGCGAGATACCCTGACGACCACATAACTGCAATTCCAGTTTCGATTTTTGACCTAATTTGACATTCAAACGAAAAAAATAAAACACTGGTTCTCAACCTCGTCATTTCTTTGGTTTCTTCACTTTCAGAGATTGCTTCTTCACCCGTTAAAGTTTTTTTGCGTTTGTATTGTTACATACTCCTTCTGATTCCAGGGTCATGACAATTAGGTTTCTAGAAGTTTGTTTCATACACTTCTGCATGTTTGAAGATAAATCGACGATAAAAATTTTGAATCGATGATTACGACGTATTTAGGACCAATCGGCCGGTATGATAGAGGAAGAAGGAGAAGATGAGAATGAAACTGATGATAGAAGATGAATTTGGTTAGTTGATGGATTTGGTTAGTTTTAATTAGAACTGGCAAGGATAATTTCATTACTTTACCAATTTTTGACATCCGGTAGCCTTACTTCTAGGTCCACTTAAATTCCCGCGAGTCCAGAAAATCATTCTAGTTTAGATATAATGATAATTATATCTAATCTAATAGAAACTGATCAATCAATTGAGTCCAAAGCATCTTTACAAAGCAAAAAAAACAAAAAAAACCCACTATTTGTTTTCTCATGTCACGTAATTATGAAACTAATATGTTTTACCTTATCTTCCCCTAAGTCGATTGTCTTGAATTATTTAACAACAATCCGGTTTTTATTTTCTCTGTAAAATACAAAAAAAATGTAGTAGTACACTTTAAGACTGACATGGGAAAGAATAGAGAGAAATGTCTCTCAAAAAGTAAATGGGAAACTCCATTGATGGAGAATCATAGATAGTAGAAAAGAATGATGAATGACCCAAAATCAGATCTCATCAGCTACAGGCTTTTGGGTTTAGTGGGGTAGACCAAAGCTGTTTAAACTTTTTAATATGAAACTGAACAAAATCTTAATTGTTTTCACCTAACTATTTGTTAGATTTTCAGAGTGTTAACCATGTCCATGTTTGTTGTTGGTTCACTCTTGTCACTGGTTATACTTGGGACACTGTCCTCCATAAATATGGAAAAACATGAAAGCATGGGCAACTTCGATAGTGCCAATTCTGCTGCCCATTAGCCAGTTGATGTTTCAACTTCTAATCAGGCAATAGTTTTGAACCAAAAAAATAAAATAGATACTGAAGCAGAAATTTTTAATGGGCATGAATTAATAATTTCAATGATCTTAAAGAGAAAGAAAGTACATTGACATACAGAGGTGATGATCAAATTTCCAACAATTACTATTCTTCTTTAAGAGAATAAACAGCGGAAACAAGTACTTGCTAAAAAGAAAACTGAAACATTGATCTACTACTCATGAATTCACAAAATGAGCTTATAAAATCTACTAACAATCATCCCCAATAATCTTCTTCTAAGCCTTGATCATATCCCAACTTTTCTTTCTCTTTTCTCACCATGCTAGGGTACATATTTGAATCAACAATATCAACCATGTTTAATTCTTTTCTGACCAGATTTCATGGACCCACCACCCATAGAATCACCTTCTGATGAAACATCCATAGATTTAGCAAATGAACTTGAAAGATCTCCATATAGATCAACTACTCTTCTAATATTATTATTGAGTTCTCTAATTAAACCCACATTCCTACTCAAATTATCCGGTATCTTCGATTCATGGTTTTGATTTATCTCATTGATAAGTAATCTATTTTGATCTAATATGTTTTGAACTTGAACAAAACTCTTTTGAAATGTTTGTAATACTTTACTATCCACTTGTGTTCCTCCTCCATTCCCTAGCCCTAAAATATGTATCCCCTTCCATTCCTGTAAAACAAAAACAATGATTGAATCAATATTCCAATTTATCTATGAACCCACACAACTCAACTGAATCTACTGAAAAAAAAAAGAAAAAAAGGTATAACAAGTATAGCTAAAAAATAAGAAAAACTCATTAACCAAATCTAAAACAAACATAGAATTATAATTGTAACACCAATTCCTAGAATCCTGATTCTGTTTTCAAGTTTCAACCTTATAAATTGAAATTCCCCAAAAATCAGCTAAAATCTCCCGAAGAAAAAAAAAATATATTCTTAATATTTGATGAAAAGAAAACTAGGGTTGGGATTGAAATCTACAAAAAGTTTCAGAATCAACATAGAAGGAAACAATTGAATCAAAGAAAGAGAGAAATAGTACATGTAGATTGTGAAGTAAACTTCTGTCGTTGAGAGAGAGATGAGAGAGAGTGTGTCGAGAGAGAGAAGTTAGAGGGTATCAGAAAAACTGGCAATAATTAAATGTTGATTTTCTGCACTTCTTTTTTGGAAGAACAGCAATATTACAATAGAATATAAAAAGATTTTTTTTTTTTT